>NC_141061.1:1880200-1900054 GCF_041138505.1 Cibotium barometz
AGTTCTTCGATTAAACTCTGAAAAAATTTATGATATGTAAGTATAAGAGAGAGAGAGAGAGAGAGAGAGAGAGAGAGAATTCACCTGGCCTATTTCATCTATTATAAGCTGATTATCCCTAATGAGATCTATTGATGTCTCTTTAGTTGGTCTCTCTACGATTTTTTAAATACTTCTTTCAAAGAGTCTCTTAACTTCTCATAACCATATTCCTACTGACACTTTTTAAATGTCTCTTCACATCAGGAGTAAACCCTTTCTCCTTGTAATCCTTAGCTTTGTCAAAGCATATTCTTAAACATGATTGATGATCATGGTTCAGCTCTAGGGCCTCATCACTAGAGTCCTTTGAAATAAATCCCTCATCCCCTTCATAGAACTCTATAATAGATGCAAGGGCATAATCTTCCCTAATGTAAATACATTTTGTATAACACATAGAAGCAGATATTTCTTTCCATCAATAATGAACTCAGGCAATATTGGCAGGATCAAATCACTCTCTTCTACGTTGATGTCCTCTACACTCCTTGGCTTCACCAAAGATTCGCTCCTAAGCACATGAAGGTCAAGCACTTTTGCCTCAGGAGAGTGAAAAGAACGAACCTAACTTCCTAGATGAGAATGAGATGATGCTAGGTGGGCAAACAATCCTGCCAAGTGAGTAGCATGGGTTTCAAGAAAGGATGAAAGAGAAAAAGGATGCAAAAATTGAAAGAGAAAGTGAAAGAGAAAGACAAGAGGATGAGCAGGATGAGGGAGTGAAAGAGAAAGTGAAAGAGAAAGACAAGAGGATGAGCAAGATGAGGGAGTGAAAGAGAAGGAGAAGTATGAGTAGGATGAAGAGAAAGAGAAAGAGAAGGATTTGGAGGAGAAGGATCTAGAGGAGGAGAAGGATCTGAAGGAGAAGAATCAAGATGAGAAAGAGAAGGATGAGGAGCTAAAAATTATTTTAGAGGAAGAGAAAGAGAAGGATGAGGTAGGGAAGAATGAGGAGAAAGAGAAGGATGAAGAGCAAGAGAAAGATGAGGTAGGGAAGAATGAGGAGAAAGAGAAGGGGATAGATATTGATATGCAGGATGGGGAGGAGATTAAAGATACAAATATGTAGGATGTAGATGAGGGGATCAAGGACTCCTCCCCAACTAATATTAATGCTAACGAAACTAATGTAAGCCTATTGTGACCACCACATAATAGATTTTTGAATGACTAAAGCCCATGCACTCTTTTTGAATTAGTAAAACATCTCTACTCTTTTTGAAAGTAAACAATTGTGATCTTTTTGATAACACTAATTTAAGTCTTTTCATACTTTTCAAAGATTAATCATTCTTAACATAAACGGTCTTTTAATCAAAAGATAGTCAACTCCCTTCCATGGTAGCAACAAGGTCAGAACACTACGCATAGGTTTTCATTATGTGATGCTGAGACCAAGATTAAAAGAATTTCTCAAATATATGGTTGATCTATTTTCTATTGCCATATGGTCTTCCATGGCTTATTAGAATGTTGAAAGTCTGCTTAGAATAATTTGCACAGAAGCAAGTGTTGACTGAGACCAGTTTTATTTTATGTAGAATCAGTAACATTGTTATGTACGTCCCATAGAGTGTCATCTAGATAAACCTAAAGTACCACGTTTCACCAAGCCATATCATAATATTCAACTGCCTATATACCCATTCAATACCTTGTTAATACATGATACTCGTCTGAAGGCAATGTATAATCCAATGTACATATGTATATCACCCTTACCATTTGAGGGAGATATTGATGATCTTTTTTTGGAAGAAAGGTTACTTTCTTGGATGTAAGGCTTGGAGAATTTTATTGGCAACAATGCAAGATTGGAGAATTTTATTGGCAACAATGCAAGATTACATACAAGAGAATCCATTCTTGTAACTCATGTTGAAAAACAGGTAGAGGGAGAGGAGACACACACACACAGAGGTGAAAACCCTAATGTATATTGCAAACCCTAACCATAGAGGGAAGCCATCTCCCTTCTCACACAATGCATAAAGCCATAATCCATAATACACAAGACACATTATGAGCTGTGTCCACACACTACTAACCCTAGCTAATGTCCACACACTATGACCAGCTGGACGTGGTCATTTATGTCCACACACTATGACCAGCTGGACGTGGTCATTTATGTCCAACCACTATAACCAGCTGGACGTGGTCATTTATGTTTCACACGTGCGGTTACCTAACATGCCAACACATAGCACAGCTGGCACTGGTACTCTCTGACTTTGCTGGCCCAGACATAGAAGTAGAAGTAGAACTTGCTTGTGGCAAGTTCACATGTACATCAGCTTCAAGAGAATCAATGACACCCTCATCCTTTGCTTTGTACCAACTAGCAAGTTCATCAAACACCACATCTCGTGAGATAACCACTTGCCTAGTTTGTGGATTGTAACATTTGTATGCCTTATGATCCTGTGAATAGCCGACAAATACACACTTCTCTGCCTTTTTCGTCAGGCACATGTACATAAGCTATGCATCCAAATACTTTGAGGTGTCCAATGTCTGGCCTAAAACCTGTAAGCCACATCCCTGGCGTACTTCCATGTATGGCTACTGTGGGTGTCTTATTCAGTATATACACTACAGTAGCACACATGCTTCTGCCCAATAATAGTCTAGCATGCTCTTTTCATTGAGCATTGCCCTGGCCACTTCACAAATGACTCTATTCTTTCTCTCAGCAACACCATTTTGCTGAGGTGTATACCTGCAAGTCAACTGCTTTCTTATGCCATGCTTTCTCAAGAAATGTTCAAAAGCATGTGAGGTGTATTCACCACCTCCATTTGTCCTCAAACATTTTATCCAATAGCCATATTGCTTCTCTGCAAAAGCTTTGAATTCCATAAACTTTCCCAACACTTCACTACTCTCTCTGAGAAAGTAAATCCGTATGTCATTCTGTTGAAATCATCAATGAATGTCACATAATATAAACTGCCTTTAATAGATGGGTTTTGTGCAGGACCCCATACATCTCTATGTACTATCTCAAGTGGCTTGCTACTCATATTGCCTTCTCTAGGAAATCACAACCTCACCTGCTTTCCAAACTGACAGGCTTCACAAACATGCATATTTCCATCATACTTGAATCTAGGCAGCCCACTAACAATGCCTCTTGCCCCTGCATGTTCTTTAACCTTTGTATATTCACATGTCCAATCCTCTTATGCCACATATCAATGTCCTGTACCACATTTCGGCTTTTAGAGAACATGGCTGATTTTAACTCAGGAATCCCGGCTTAAACAACCTGCCTTCTTTCTTTCCTTTGGCAATGACTCTACATCCATTTTTGAATTCCTCAACAAAGCAACCATGCTCATTGAAACGAACCTGTAATCCCTGTTCCACCATTTGACCAACTGAGGCAAACTTTTTGTGATAGAAGGCACATACAATACATCTGACATAGACTTTGTCTCACCATTGTGCATAACCAATGGTACACTTCCAGCATGTGTAATGGCATGCTGGGTATTATCTCCTGTCTCCACATAGCCTTTCACATCCATAGGCTTCATATGCTCAAACCATTCACCATGACAAGTCATATGGTTTGATGCTCCAGAGTCCATATACCAAGTGTCATCATTTTCAGCATTTGTCATCATAGATCCCACAACATGTTTTATGGCAAATAAGTGATTTGCGCTGCCATCATTACTGCTTGATGCATAATTTCCACCATGTTGTCCATAATGTCCACCATGTTGTGCTCTACCCCCTCTCAAATCATTTTGTTTGCGGAAACAATCACGTGCCATATGACCAAATTTTCCACAGTAATGGCATTCCACATCCTGCATAGATGTTTGTTGGCCTTGCCAACGTCCTCTACCACCACGAGGATTACCTCTGCCTCTCTCTGAGGTGTATATCCACGACCACCTCTAGCACCATATGTAGGCTGAAAATTCTATTGTTGTGGTGACCTGTCCTGCCATCCACGATCATTACCACGGCCACGTGATGCAAATCTCCCCCTGCCTCTAGATCCTCTATGTGAATAGAAAGCCTGATTTCTGCCATTATCATCATGGCTAGTAGATGCATCATGAAAAGTGTCACTGAGTTTGATTTCCTCAACAAGCAAGAGTGAAACCAACTCATCAAAGTCTGGTAAACCTGTACTCCAAACCAAGATGGATGTATCAAAAGATTTATACTCCTTGCCAAGACCACGCAAGGTAATGTTTACCAAATCATCATCAGGCATGGGGGCATTGATTGTTGCCAATGCATCTGCATACTTCTTCATCTCTTGTACATAATCATGGATGCTCCTTCTATTCCGTTTCACATTATGAATCTGTTATCGCAATTGAGACTTGCAAGCACCAGTGTCTGTATCAAACTTTACCAATGTATCCCATGCATCCTTGGGATTCTCAGCATCATGTATGTGTATGAGTATAGCATCTGAAATACATATAGACAGATAATGCAACACTTTGTATGCTCTTTCTGACCATTGCTTTTATGAGCTATAACCTGCTGCTATGTATAGGTTGTCGGGGTAGTTCTGGCTCTGACTCAGCACCTGTAATGAGGTTCCAAAAACCTTTTCCCTTCAGAAAACTTTTGATCCTGTACTTCCATGCTTGGAAGTTCTTCCTATCCAATTTTTCACCCACAATTTGTACTAGATTATCCGACATATCTCAATGTAAATGCACCTTCCGCACACTTTCAAATCTGTGAACGAGTGCCTTCCTCAGCTCAACCACACTCTAATGAGTGTTCCAGATACTCCAAAGTAGTCAACAACTTCAATTTTGATGTAGAAAATCAAACTGTATGCATCCAAAATGAACTGGTTTACGCAATCCAAGATACCCTACTTTGATGCGCTTTCCAAGGCTCCAAATTGCAATGTAGTGGTTCAATCAAGTGTGGATAACTTGCATTGACACCTAAAAAACCTCAATGTTGCATATCAGCACCATCCAAGGTGTGTACATACTAATTTTGTCAAACCTCCTTCTCTGTTTTGAGAAAAACCAAAAAAACCAGTAGTAATTTTGCTCTAATTTCTTCAATCCTTGTCCAAATTGAGAGACCAGGCATTCATTAGCTTAGAAATGATGTCCACTAACTCCATGTAAAAGGAATTAGACCAATTGTTTAAGATGAGAGAGTAATTGATCGATTAATCACACTCTATTTCACTGCAACCAGTAGAGAGCCTGTTTAATCAGCTCATTTCCAGCTCCATAGATGATAATATGCTCCAACCAAACATGTAGCCTCCTTCTCAGGTGTATGTATCAACCAATTTCTAAAGCAATTTTGGAATTAATCAAGCACAATAGTTGAATTAGGGCCTCCACTTAGCAAATGTAAGTAAAAATGCTCTGTTTCTGCATACCAGGCTGCGTCGCCTGCTCCTGAGGGATTTAGGGCTGATTTAATTGTCAGTTGATGGCATATATTGATGCTCAACACTCCTATGTAAGTGTACAACCCATCAATGGTATGATTTTTGCAAAAACCTTGCTTTAATTTCATCAAAATTTGACCTCTATTTCTCTGTTTTGTGAGAGCTCAAAAACTAGTAATTTTCCACTCATTCAAATGCATCAAATTGCTCCAAAAACAGTTGTAGGGCTTGCACATGAGTGGCCAATACATACATCCTTGTCACATACATGTTTCTTTGCCAGATTTGCATCTATTTCACCATACATCACCGCTTCCAAGCTTCAATGGAAAGCTTCCAAAAAACCAGAATTTTCTTTTGCTTTGGGCAACCCTAATTTGCTTTGTTTTTGCCTGAATCACCTGCAATCCGCTCAAGGGTGTTTAGTAGACCTTACTCGGTAGGCCAAGCTCTCAGATCTGATAGAAATCGGTGTGCTCCAAGCTTCACAACATCAATGGCAAGCTTCACAGCTTTTCTTCACAGCTTCTTCTCCCTCTTCTCTCACTCACTCATAAACCCTAATAGAGAGAACTAGGCTCTGATACCATGTTGAAAAACAGGTAGAGGGAGAGAAGACACACACACACAGGAGCAAACCCTAATATATATTACAAACCCTAACCATAGAGGGAAGCCATCTCCCTTCTCACACAATGCATAAAGCCATAATCCATAATACACAAGACAGACACACTATGAGTTGTGTCCACACACTACTAACCCTAGCTAATGTCCACACACTATGACCAGTTGGACGCGGTCATTTATGTCTCACACATGCTGCTACCTAACATGCCAGCACATAGCATAGCTGGCACACACTGACATCGAGCTTGAATCTCAACAACTCAAGCCTACTTCTGATCTCACAAGACCACTATATGTATAAAACAAACATTAATATGACTCAATTTATGTAAACCATAAATTTAAATTTTCTCTATTATGTATTCAAAGATTTGTTTCATTCATAATGCTAAAAGAGAGTACATATGGTTTGATACCAAATGTATCTTGGTTTGATATAAGTGTGTATTGAAAGCTTTGTTTAATTCATAATGTCAAAAGAGTGTACATATGGTTTGATACAAAAAGTATATTGGTCTGATATAAAAAGTATCGGCTACCCAAAACTTATAGGGAAAAATAAGTTACTGAGGAATTAGTTTTACTTTGCTGTTGAGATGCTTACATAAGAGTGTTTTCTCTCTTCTCAACAAAACCTTTCTTCCATTGTGAGAGAAAAGAAATTGTGATGGAAGCTCTTGTTGAAATTCCTCTGAGATATCCTTCCTTATTTGTTGAAGATCAGATGACTCCCGTAGTGCAATGATTGTGAGAAAGGTAGAATATTCATCATAAACTTCAATATCTAATACTTTGTCTTGCTCCAAACTTGCAGCTTCTTGATCCAATGAAATGAGCTCTCCTTTGATGTAGCGAGACCACTTATACCAAAATGACATGATAAATGTTTGAGTTGCTATCATATACTTAACATTTAATGTCTCTAATGTAATCTAGCAATGAATCTTGTTATGCACTCTCTTTTTCCATCTCTCATCAAGAAGCTTATCCAAGAATACTGAGTCTAGATTTCTACAAGTGAGCATAGTCTTTGAAATTTTAACCTGTCAACAATTAAATAGCTCAAGAAAGAGAGTTATAGCCATGAACGGAATATTTTTTACTACATGTGTTGGTATACTCCCTTGGAGTGATCTTTGTATGTCTTTGAAAAGTTTACTCTTTATTAATTCCATAATAGAATAATCAGGAATGGGCCTAGTCCACTTTGCATGGAGAGCTAGCTACTCTAGGAGTCCTTTGGTCTTGTTTTATGCATGAGATAGTAGAAATGGTCATTAAAGAAAATACTTGCATTTGCAAGACTCCTTGCACTCCTACCTTTATACTGTAGTTACCCAATGTGTGAATGCACCACATTCAGGATCCATATGATACACTCAATGTTGAAATGTCAAGCTTAACATGAGTTGACACTCACAAGGTGCCTATATGACTATTTGACATTTATATCACTGGCGGGTTTGGTGACGTCTTCGTCATATATTCTACAAATGGACTACACCGATATCTACCCACTTCTCTTAGTGTGTTCACATTATGGACCACTTTATATACTCTATTATGTGTGTTAGTCATCTTATCTTCTTTGTAGACCTCTTTTGTTATGTGAAGAAGAAGAAGAATTTTCAGCCTCTCACCTTGTGTGCTCTCTTCTAGGGTTTGTGTGAGTGAATGTGCTTGCAAGAGATCAAGCTCTCTTCTCCCCTGCATCTTTTCATGGTATCAGAGCTTGGTTCATGCTAAGGGTTGAGCGATAAGAAAGAGAAGAACAGGAAGCGGTATGAGGGTAAGAGCTTCATCTACTCTTTCCCCCTTTGTGTTGGCTATTACACCCTTGTCGGGAGCTCTTTGGGAGGCATCGGCAAACGAACTCCGATTGAGGAGATTGATTCATGGGAGAAAAGCTACATGGAAACAATAAAGTCTTATTGGACAAAAGTTTTGGGCCGAAAACACATTTCGGGTGCATCTGGACCTTCGTTTTTCAGTTCACAAGCACTGCGGGTAAGTTTTGATTCTCTGTAGAACTCTATTTTTGGAACTATAGGAAGGACAATTGGTTATGTAGACACTATGTGTGCTGCAAAGAGGTCTCCAAGTTGCCATTGGGTGTATGTAATCTATACTAATCAAAATTCACTTATAAAAGAGAAAACATTATAAAAAGTTTAATTCCAACAATTGTCACTTAACTAGGATAAAGAAGGGTTGATTCTAAGAAGAGAGAGGGGAAAAGCCTTTCGATCAAGGCATAGCATCCATTTATCACTTCAAACAATCATAAACATTAGAAAAACATAAAATCAATAAAGAAAATTACAAGAATTTCTACTTTCATAATTTCTTGGAGCTTTCCTTTGGCTTGATGGTTTGAGGGTTCAACTCTTGTTTGTAACAAGAGTGGCCACCAATCTTTGGAAGAGGGAAATGTCAAAAACTAGTGAATTATTAATAAATTCACAGTTCTTGGCTTGGGAGGAGTAGAGTAACAGTGCATGAACACTATTGTTTTTCAACAGGAGAGGCTTCTATTTATAGGAAAAATTGAGCTCCTAACCAAAAGAACTGATTCTAGAATTTTCCAAATCAGTTTGGTCAATTTTTGACCATTTTTAGGTCAGTTGAGCTAACTTTTTGGAACTAGACTTGAATTAGGAGAGAGGAGAGTTGAAATATCTCAATTTTTGAAGATTTAAAACTCAATTGCACATGTGAAGTAGGTGCCTCATTCATGAGGGGGGAATCCCCCATGCAGAGGTGTCAAAAATGCATCATTACTTCTAAATATCTCCCCTTTTTAACTATTAACCTTGTCCTTAGTCAACTCTTCATCTTATGTGAGTATTTACTCATTTTTGGGGGATTTTTCTTTTATTTCTTCATTTATCTCCTCCCTACATTTGGATGAATCTTATTGGTCTATATGAATCTTAATTTAAAATTTCGAAAAAATCTTCACAGGATAATGCCTCTTGAACAGATTATACTTAATTTCTAATGCACCTTCTGAAAGTCTTTTTGAACTTCTATTTCAGGGAAACTTATTTTAATAAGGAGAGTTATTTTTCCATCCAAAAATATTCAAAATCTGAATCTTCTGTCTCTAGAATATTTTCTCTCTCTAGGCTAAAACAGGTAGAAACAAGATCTTTTATATTTCTGAAGAGGGAATTGATTACAGGGGAAGATGCTGGACATCTTGAGAGGCTGGGGAGGAATCTTACAAGTCTTCACAAAACAAAAACGGTTCAGAGCAGTAGGTCTTCTACACAAGTGTAGATAGAGGACGAGGTAGAGGTTGTGGATGTGGCCAAAGTGGTGGCCAAACAGGTAATCATAATTATGGTCAGCAGCAGCAGCAACATTCCTAGGATTTAAACAATAAGATACAAGTGGAAGAGGCCAGTTTAGAGGTAGGGGGAGTCAACAAGGTCGTGGTAATTGGCAAAGGTGGCATAATGATACACGAGGTTATTTTTACTGTGGTAAGCCTAGGCATGTGCAAGCAAATTGCTATAAGAAGCAGAGTGACATGCGAAATGGAAAAGCTATAAGAAGCAGAGTGACATGCGAAATGGAAAAGTGCAACAAAACAACTATGTATCCTCTAGCAGAAATAATGAGAATAATGAGAAGTTTGTTATGTAACGTGGTTAATGTTGTGTCTAGAAATGATGTAGCAACATGTAAGGATTATGTATGGTATGTCGATTTAGGTGCTTTTAACCACATGACAAGTCATGGTGAGTGGTTCAAAAAAATGAAGTCTTGAAAGACCAAGCTTTGTTGAAATAGGGGATGACACTGCTCATCCGATTGCCCATGTTGGAGATGTGCCATTATCTATGCAAGATGGTAAAGTGAAGTACCTTGTAGATGTACTTCATGTTCCAAACATTACAAAGAATCTGGCTTCTGTTAGCTAGATGACTGAGCAGGGTTTGCAAGTTCGGTTTAACCTTGATGGCTGTTATGTAGAAGACTTCAAAGATAAGTGCAGGTTGGTTACAAAAGGAAATAGAGTGGGTAAAATGTTTACATTGAATGTGAATATGCCTGAAGTGAGTGCTGCAATGTTTGCAAGTGGTTTAGGAGTTGTTGTAGATACATATATTTGGCATAAGAGAATTGGGCATGTCAATGTTCAAAGAATGAAGTCTAAGCAGACTCAACAAATTGTGACAGGGCTACTAAGTTTAAAGTTGAAGGTATGCAGAAAGTTTGTGAAGCATGTCAATTTGGAAAGCAAACAAAACATGTATTTCCACATGACAGAAATGTGAGCAAGAATGCACTAGGTGTTGTGCATTCAGATGTATGGGGTCCTGCGAAGACTATGTCTATGGGTGGTTGTAGGTGCTACGTAACATTCATTGATGACCACACAAGGAAAGTGTGGGTGTACTTCATGAAGGAGAAGAGTGAAGTGTTCACTCATTTTTAGAATTTTAGAGTTATGGTTAAAAAATAGACGGGAAAGCATGTGAAGTGCCTAATGTCAGATGGAGGGAGAGAATACTTCTTCAATAAGTTCTCTGAATTCTTGCAAAAGAATGGCATTCAGAGACAATTTACATGTAGATACACTTCGTAGCAAAATGGAGTTGCTGATGCACATTGCAGAGATAGCATGAGCATTAACGGGCTGAGAAGAATATGCCACATAGCTATTGGGCTAAGGCTGTGTCTACAATAGTTTATATCATGAATAGGACTCCTACTACAACCATACATGATGTAACACCAGAGGAGAAGTTTACTGGGGGGCAAGAAACTTGATTTGTCTCACTTGAAAGTTTTTGGATGTATTGCATATGTGCATGTGCTAGATGAGTTACGTACCAAGATGGATCCAAAAGCAAAAAAAATGTGTGTTTATTGGGTATTTCCTTGAGAAAAAGGGATATAGATGTTATAATCATACTACACATGAATTGAGGGCAAGCAGGGATGTTGTATTTGATGAGATGAGTAGCTGGTATGCTACTGAAAAGGATGCTATTGGGACTGATGTAAGTGGAAATGTGGCTACATAGAATGCAAGTCAGCAATCACAGTTATTGACTGGACCAGGAGAGTCCTCATCCAACCAATGGTTCTGTTGATAGACTATGGAGTGGCAGGCTGCGTCATAATACCAGTCCTGAAAATGTAGTTGGTACATCACATAAAGGCAAAGAGAAAGTGGTTGAGCCCCTTGGTATGCCTGACATTTCTACAAGGCATTCTCTTATTAATGGAGATTCTAGTGGCTCAGAGATGAGCCTTGATTAGGAGCTTAGGATTCTAACAATGAGGACACCTAGTGTGAAGAAGGCTATGGAAGCCATGAATGCAAAGTTACGAAGATTGTGAGGTCCCTGCCCCCTTCGCGGTACCCTGCCAAATGGCGAAAGCGGCGTCGACCTCTTGCGCGGGGTGGGGATCCACACTTGGGGCCTCACTTGCGGGTGTCTGGAACGCGAGGCTAGCCCGGGCGATTCCTTCGAAACTGGGCCCGAAAGAAACTCCCCTCGCCCTGAAGGCACGAGCGATTCCGCCATGGGAAAAATCTTCTAACGGGGGAATGACTCTAATGAGTCGAAGTCTTAACTAGATAAGCTGATTTGACCAAACCTGAAGTCACATGGTCAGATCAAGAAGAGACTTCCACTTGGTCCATGGAATCACCGCTTTTTTCCTCATTTATGAGGCACAGCCACGCTGATCCCCTCCCACAGAACAAGGTCTTTTGAAGATTTAATCTAATTAACGTAACTAATCATATCTAGTTGTTTCATAGGAATCCTCCAATCCAGCCTACATCTGGCCCATGGGTTAGCCAACCACCCGACCACCACTGTATTGGTGGGATTCCTTTATAAAGATTTGGTTGTGTTTTTGCCCGGGTACCAAGGAAAAGAGTTCCTAGGCTCCCTAGCCGGCGATTCATGCAAAAATTAAGGTAGACATACCACGTACACACCCAATATGAAATTGCCATTTATAATAGATTCAACTGGCTTTAAAACAATCCTTCAATAGAAATCATAATATTTTTGATCATCTTTTTCCAAAATTTCGAGTCCATTGTATTACAAAATGTGTCCTTTGGACTCTCTGTTGAAGACCAGCTGGCCAACCAACGAGATCTAGTATCAAAATTTGGTTCCCAAAATCTTTCCTTTTTGTCCATCCGAAATCTTTCTAGACGTACTTATGGGTGTCCTAGCAACCGCGCGAGCCCATGCATCACCTGGTCAGAACCCTCTAGGATCCTCCTTAGGTGTCCTAGCACTTCACTCAGGGACCGCTTCGTCGATCCTCGCCCATCGTACTGGAAGCGCACCATTTTAACCGTACCGAGGCTGGTCAAGACCTCGACAGGCTTTGCCGGGAGCGACGTCCCTTGACGACTCCCCGCCACAGCACAGCTCTTCCAACAAACCTCCTCTTAGTAAAACATATGCCAAATGCTTCCTCTAGCATTCTGGCATAAAAGAGTCCTTTGAATGAAAAACAGAGGTTCCAATGCAAGTAAAATTCTAGTTTGAGATTGGTTCCAAAAACCTTTTTTTCCATAATTCCCAGTTTCATAATGAGGATCCTTGATCTCTCATGAGGGTAATCTACCCATCATTATGTCTGTTTGTCCAACTAGATTATTTAGTCAATGGAGAGACCCCCAACCAATCAAATGGTCTGGTATGTTGATGAGGACTGCAAGGAAGATTGAAGAGAGAGAGAAGCTCCAATCTCTTCAATTTGTAGAGGATTTTTAGAGGATAATAGAAAATAAGCTTATCTTAGAGTAATACCGGCATAGTTTAGTTCACAGATGAGAATACAAAAGAATGAGGGTCTATCTATAGGTGAGGGAGGCCACTAACTGAGTCCAACTGAGTTCTAGAATATTCCAGGTTCAGTTTGGTTGAATTTGGACAAGATTTGGACCAGTTTGGCTCCCTTTTTTATTTGGTTTGATCCAGGAGAGAGGAGAGATAAAAATATCTTATTATTTTTGAGTTTAAAACTCATCCACACATGTTAAATAGGCACCTCCTTGAAGAGCCCCCTTCTCCTTACCAATGTGTCAAAATTGAATGATTACTCCAAAATATCTCTATTTTTTAATTAATACTTCATAATTTTTAACTAATAAATCCTGTACTCACTCAAATCTTCATCTTATGTGGGCATTTACTCATTTTTGGGTATTTTATTTTATTCATTGGATTTATCTTATCCCAACACTTGGATTAATCTTATTGGTCCATAGGAACCTTAATTGGACCATAATCCAAAATTTTTAGATAATCTGGACCCTTAGGCTAAGGTCTTCTAAATCATTTTTAATTAATTCCAATTGCACCTTGGAAAATCTATTTTGATTTTTTATTTTAGGGAAACATATTTTTGATATTTGTAGAATTTATTTATCCAAAAATATCCCAATATTGATTTACCACTCTCTAGAAATTTTTATCTCACTAGGCAAAACAAGAAAAAATAATATTTTCTTGTATTCAAAAACATGGAATGATTACAAGGGATTGAAGTAGAGGCTTATTTGTTATTTAGGGTGAGGAGGAATCTTACATCCTCTCCCACTTGAAAAGCACGAGATGTCCTCATCTCGCAAAGTGGGGGTAATCCTTCGCCAACTCTTCTTCTTTCTCCCAGGTGGCGTCTTCTAGAGGGAAGAACTTCCACTTTACTAAGAATTCTCTGAGGACTCTGCTCTTGAGAATCTTCTCCCGAATGTCAAGGATTTCCTCAGGTTAGAGTACCATCTGGCCTTGAGTTGGAGAAATCAATTGTTCGTCATCAAGCAAGTGACTCGGACTGGGTACATATTTCTTAAGCAAACTGACATGGAATACATCATGTCCCTTGAGATGGGGAGGCAGAAGACGTTTGTAGACTAGATCGCCCACTTTCTTTATGACAGTATATGGCCCACAATATCTGGGAGAGAGCTTCTTGTACTTTCCTAAGGATAAGGAACTTCTTTTTGGTCGTACTCGAATGAAGACCATATCTGATTCTTCAAACTCTCTCTCTCTAATCTTTTTTTATCTGTGTATATTGCTTTTGTCTATCTTGGGCTGCCTTTATATCTTTACGGATTGATTGCATCTGCTGGTCTATGTCATCAAGCATTTGTCTGGACATTTCAACTCTGATCAATGGGTCAGGCCAAGTCAATGGTGTAAGGAAATCTTGTCCATACAAAGCTTTGAAAGGACTCATCCCAATGCTTTGATGATAAGAAGAATTGTAAGCAAATTCGACGAGATGCAAATGGCTTAACCACTTTTTGGGTTCCCTGCCACCATAGCATAACCAAAGGATATCTTCAATTACCTGGTTCACTCTTTCAGTCTGGCCATCTGTTTCATGGTGATAGGCCGTGCTGAGATCCAAGAAAGTTCCTACTGCTTCGAAGAATGCAGTCCAGAATTTCGATGTAAATTTGGGATCTCTGTCACTTACTATCCTCCTGGGTAAACCATGCAATCTGAAGATCTCCTTAAGGAAAACTTTGGCAACATCCACTGCAGGTTTCTTCACTGGAATCAGATGGGCAACTTTGGTTAGCCTGTCAACTATCACAAAAATGGAGTTGTAACCTCATTGCACTGAAGGTAATCTAGTGACAAAGTCCATACTGATGCATTCCCACTTCATCTGTGGAATGTCTAGAGGCTGCATTTTCTCTGGCATCTTGACTCTCTCTGCCTTGACTCTTTGGCACATCAAGCATTTCCGCATATGATCAAGTACATCCTTTTTGAGTCCTGGCTAGAATAAGCTCACAGACATATAGGTTTTTATAAACCTTAGATGTCCGGTTATCAGGCTATCATGGGCTTCTCTCAAAATTCTTCCCTTTATTCCCGTATATGGCTTATGATCTGGAAGAGTCAAAAATCTTGTTCAGAGGTTGAGTTATAATTATTATGTGGCACATCACTATGCGTATATGGCAAATGTTGTGCATGTTGTAGAACCCACATGTTTTGATGAGGCTATTGGAAATGTGTGTTGGGAGAAAGCTATGGATGAGGAGATGGATTGTAAGATTCCTCCCCAGCCTCTCAAAATGTCTAGTATCTTCCCCTGTAATCAATTCCCTCTTCAGAAATATAAAGACCTTGTTTCTAACTGTTTTAACCTAGAGAGAGAAAATAGTCTAGAGAGAGAATATTCAGATTTTGAATATTTTTGGATAGAAAAATATCTCATATAATTAAGATGAATTCCCTTGAAACAGAAATTCAAAAAGAATTTTTCAATGTGCAATTGGAATTAATTGGAAATAGGTATAAAGAACCTTAGTCTAAGGGTCTAAATTTTCAGAAATCTTTGGATTAAGATCCAATTAAGGTTCCTAGGGACCAATAGCATCAATCCATGTGTAGGGAGGAGATGAATCCAATTTGTAAAAGAAGATACCCAAAAATGAGTAAATGCTCATGTACAAGGTTTATTAGTAAAAAACTATGAGCAATATTAAAAATATGAGATATTTTGGGTATCCAAAAAGGAGTAAATGCTCACATAAGATGAAGAGTTGAAAATGTACAAGGTTTATTAGTAAAAAAAACTATGAGCAATATTAAAAATATGAGATATTTTGGGTATCCAAAAAGGAGTAAATGCTCACATAAGATGAAGAGTTGAAAATGTACAAGGTTTATTAGTAAAAAACTATGAGCAATATTAAAAATATGAGATATTTTAGGTATCCAAAAATGAGTAAATGCTTACACAAGATGAAGAGTTGAAAATGTACAAGGTTTATTAGTAAAAAATCATAAACAATATTAAAAATATGAGATATTTTGGGTATAATGATTCCATTTTGACACATATGTAAGGAAGGGGAATTCTTTAAAGGAGGTGCATATTTCACATGCTTGAATGAGTTTTAAACTCATCAAAATTGAGATATTTCATCTCTCCTCTCTCCTCATTCAAGTCTAGTTCCAAAAAGTTAGCTTAACTGACCTAAAAATGGTCAAAAAGTGACCAAACTGACTTGGAAAATTCTAGAATCAATTTGTTTAGTTAGGAGCTCAATTTTTCCTATAAATAGAAGCCTCCCCTTGTTGAAAATATATAGTGTCTTATGCATTGTTACTCTACTCCACCTAAGCCAAGAACTGTGAATTCTTTAATAATTCACTAGTTTTTGACACTTCCCTCTTTCTTCAATCTCCATTGATGGCTCCATCAACATACTAAACCAATTGATTGGTTGGGGGCCTCCACCGTGAACAAAGAAGCAAGCAATTTGTAAGGTAAGTAAGGTGAATTTTGATTTTTTCTATAATTTCTCAATGTTTCTCTCTTCTCAACCCCTCTCAAGCTTGAGAAGCTTAATTGGTATGGTTTTTGAATGCTATTGAAGTTAATTGATTAATGATAGTAAAGAATTTCATAAATTTTTATTTATGTTTAATTCTAATGGTTTTTTCTCTCTCTCACTTAAGGAATGGTCATACTCATGACCCACTCTCAATTCAAATGAAACTTTTCATAAAGCTTTTCCTTAATCTAAGATTAATCTATGCTTAAGAATAAATTAATGGTTTTTTATCTATGCTTTTAGTTTATATATTTCATGTTTAGTTTTTAAGGGTTAATGATCCAATTAGGGATCATTCTAATCATTCTCTTAAAGTTAAGCCTTATTTTTTTTAAATAATTGAGATTTATCAGTTATAGTAGCGGAGCTATGGCAAAATTTTATAAAAATTTACACATAAAATAATTTCATTCAAAGCATGAAAATAGGATTTCCTACCATATTCTAGGAATTATCATCCTAGATTAATTGAAAGAATTTCATTAGAATCATGAGGAAATTGAATTTTTATATTATGCATAAAGGATAAATTTTTTATCAAAAGTATTACTTTTATCATTTTTTATTTTATGCATAGAAGTATGCATAATGGATAAATTTTTATATCAAAAGTGTTACTTTAGCATAATTGAATTTCATGCATAGAGGTATGCATAAAAGATAAATATTTTATTATAAAAGTGTTACTTTTAACATAATTGAAATTCATGCATAGAGGTATGCATAAAAGATAAATATTTTATTATAAAAGTGTTACTTTTAACATAATTGAATTTCATGCATAGAGGTATGCATAAAAGATAAATATTTTATTATAAAAGTGTTACTTTTAACATAATTGAATTTCATGCATAGAGGTATGCATAAAAGATGAATATTTTATTATTTTATTATAAAACTGTAAAGAAAAAAAATAATTATTTTATTATAAAAAGTTATTTTCATCATATTGAATTTCGTACATGGAAATGAAAAAAAATAAATAAATTATTATTTTATTATAAAAATATTACAAAAAAAATAATTATTTTATTATAAAAGTGTTACTTTTATCACAATTGAAATTCTTACATAGAGGTATGCATAAAAAAAATGAGTTAGGATGTGATAAGAGGAGTTAGGATGTGATAAGAGGTGTATGAGATGTGATAAGAGGTGAATGAGATGTGATAAGATGAGATAAGATGCATATGAGATGAGTTAGGATGTGATAAGAGGAGTTAGGATGTGATAAGAGGTGTATGAGATGTGATAAGATGAGATAAGATGCATATGAGATGAGTTAGGATGTGATAAGAGGAGTTAGGATGTGATAAGAGGTGTATGAGATGTGATAAGAGGTGTATGAGATGTGATAAGATGAGATAAGATGCATATGAGATGAGTTAGGATGTGATAAGATGAGTTAAGATGTGATAAGATGAGTTAAGATGTGATAGGAAGTGTATGAGAGGTGACAAGATGAGATAAGATGTATATGAGATGAGTTAAGATGTGATAAGATGAGTTAAGATGTGATAAGATGTGTATGGAATGAGATAAGAAGTGTATGTGATGAGATAAGATGTATATGGGCTGTCATAAGGTGAAAATGGATGTGATGTAAAAGAATAGATGTGAAGGCGTATGGGGCTATATGAATGGGAAGGAAAAAAAAATAGATGTATGTATGTGGAGTATGGATGTGAATGTGCATGTAGATGTAGATGTACGAATGAGGATGTGGATGTATGCATATGGATGTGTATGTATGGATGTATGCATGTAGATGTGGATGTATGCATGTGGATGTGTATGTATGGATGTATGTATGTGGATGTGGATGTATGAGTAAGGATGTGAAAATGGATGTATGCATGGATGTGTATGAAGAATAATGAAGGTGAATGTGTATGGGAAATAATGTGTCGTTGACATGAATGAATGGATGAGAACGAGTACATATGAAGGGAATGTGGAATAAGTGATGTGGATTGAGGAGGGATAATGTGGAAAGATGGAATTCGATATAGAAACTGTATTTTGTGACTGTTTATAAATGACTGTTTTATGTCAAGAATGCTAGGAAAGCATTTTGACCGTCTTGTGATCAAGGTCGTGGAGACCTAACTGATAAAGTTGCAACTGCTGAGACGGAGAGTCAATGGAGGACGTCTCGCGCAGCAAGGTCGGCCGAGGTCTTGACCAGCCTCGGTGCGATTAAAATGGTGAGCTTCCGGTACGGTGGATGAGGGGCCAAGGAAGCGGCCTATGAGTGAAGCGCTAGGTCACCTGCTGTGCGAAGGATCCTAGAGGGTGCTGACCATACGGTGCTCGGGCTCTGGGTCGCCCAGGATACCCACGCGTGTGTCGAGGAAGATATTGGAACAAGGAGTAAGAGTTGTTTTCTGAAAACCGGGCATGGATCTGGTTGATTGACCTTGCTGGTCTTCAATGGATGAGTCCATGGCTCTTTATATGGATCTGTTGGTTGATCTTGCTGATCTTCAACGAGAGTCCATCTTGATAAGTGATTATATTGCCGAGTATTATGGGCTAGGAACTATTGAAAAGGCCCCTGTGTGGACAGGTGGTGAGCGTTCTAGTTGCCAATGATGCCATAGATACTCTGATGAAGGAATGGGAAATTATGAATCAACCGGATAAATTGGAAGATTGTGATCAGTGGTACTATGGTTTCATTAAAGGATTGTTTTAAAGTTAGTTGATGCTAAGAAAAAGGCAATTTCATATTGGGTGTGTAAGTGGTGTGGCTAGTTTTATATTTGCATGAACTTCCGGCTAGGGGGCCTTGGAACTCTTTTCCTTGGTACCGGGGACAAAATCTAACCAAATTTCTAATTGGATCCCATCACTACAGTGGTTGGGCGGTTGGCTAACCCATGGGATCGGATGGGGTTAGGCTAGACTGATGGATCCGTAAATCGAGACGCAATTTTTGTTATTACGATAGATAAAGTAAATCCCGGACAGTAATTGTTCTATGGATAGGAATCAACGGCTATGCCTCTTGAATGGGGAAAAAAGCGTTGATCCCAATGATCCAAGTGCAAGTTTCTTCCTTGATCTGACCGAGTATCTTTATAGATGCAGTCGGATCAGCTTGATCAATAATGGTCTTGACTACGTTAGAGTAAAAAGTTATCCTGGTGGAATCGCCCATGCTTTCCGGGTAAAGGAAGTTTTTCCGGGTTCGATTTTGGAACAACCGACGGATTAGTATCTTGTCCGGATATCCGTGGGGCGAGGCCCCGAGTGTGGGACCCCTGTCCCGCGCGAGAAGTGCTACTTCCGATGCTAGTACCCCGAATCCGTTGCTCGGTGGGAACAGGGATCTCACATGGATACATTGTATGGAAATGAGACTTGGGATTTCGTGTCATTGCTTACTCCAACCATTCAGTACAGATCAGCTATACTTGGC